>NW_027117380.1:0-2500 GCF_038362585.1 Apiospora marii
ATGCTCATAAGGGAGAACACGCAATAGAGAGCAGTCAAATATGGAACAGTTGAGAGAAGCAGAGGCTTGGGCGCCGCAATTGCTTGCTTTGCTTGCATTTTCTGCTTCCTCATGTACCCTGCGACCCAAATCGGGTCCAAAACCCGGCTCAGAGGGTTCTGTGTCACGGAAATAATTTCCGAAAAAAGATTTGTATGGGAAAAAATGAGTCGGAACTCATTTCCCATACAAACCATTTTCGGATCTGCACAATTTTTTCGTACTTAGTCGTTTTCGGCCCTCGCGGTTTTTGTGGGCTTACCCTGGAGCGCGCCAGGACACCCACCCCGATAACTCGAGATCCAGGCCTCGCACCGCGACGGCGACGGCGCCATCCTACGCGCCTCTTCGTGGGCTCTCCGCTGGTGTTGAGCTCGTCGTCGTCCACGGCCCGTGGGCCTCGCTGTCGCCGATTTTGTCCCCGCTACCCTGTGCCACAGGGTAGCTACCGGGTAAGCTACAGGGTAGCTACAGGGTAACCCCCCTCGCGGACAAAATCGACCATGCGCCGGCGACGGCGAGGTGCAGGGCGACGGCAGTGTGCCCGGCGGGTGGCCACGGGCGGGACGCATCGAATGCGGGCGGTCTCGTCGCCGCCGAGGGCTTCCTGCGGCCGTCATATTTTTTCGGAGCCCGCGCTCCAGGGTAGCTACCGGGTAACCTACAGGGTAGCTCCAGGGTAACACCTTTGGCACGGGCGGTTGTTTTGCACCAGACACATCCGGCCAGACACACGGGGTGTATTTTTACCGGTCGAATCTGGGCGGCGCTACAGGGTAGCCAGGCCGGCTTGTGCGCCAGGACACCTTGGGCCGTATCTCGGGTAAGAGGGGGCGCAGGGGCACGCCGTGTGGTGCGTTCGGCCGCGTAGGCCGCGCCCGGATGCCTGAAGCGCCCTTCGGGCCCATCGCCGTCGCCGTTCGTGGCGTACGGCGGAAAAAGGCGCTCGCTACAGGGTAGCTACAGGGTAGCCGCGGGGGTCGGACGCCGAAAGTGCGAAAGGCTCGTTAAATCGAGAGGGGAAAGGAAGTGTGCTGCGTACTCGCGCGGTGCTGCTCTACCGATCCATACCAGAAAATCGTCGAAACCCCCCCGGTTTTCGAAAAATGCACTTTTCGTCGGACTTGGTTGGGCATGCTCACACATTTTTGGTTCAACCTACTTATTCAGATTTCGTCCCAGGACACCTTTGTAAGTATTTTTATTCCTTCGAGGGCGACTGCCTCCCCGGGTGGCCCATTCGATAGCCACGGTGCAGGAGGGCCGGCCGGCATCCGTACGGTGCCCGTCGGCCTCGTCGCCGCCGCGTTTTGGCGGCGGGAGCAGATCGTTACAGGGTAGCTACAGGGTAGCTACAGGGTAACCCCCCGACTACTGGATTCGGCATATGGCGACGACGAGGGGGCGTATGCGAGCGCGGAAACGTGCTTTCGGCGCCCGTGGGCCCCCCGCACCCGTAAGACGTGCGTATGGACACCTCCGCCGGCCGTGGGCGCGCGGTTCTCGGAAATAGGTCGTCGCTACAGGGTAGCTACCCTGTAGCCTACCCTGGAGCTTACCCTGTAGCTGCAGGGGAACCCAGCCCGCCCTCGGCCGGTTTTGCTGCCCTGCCCCAAAGGCCACCCGCCCGTTCCAGGGTAACCGCCCGCTTGCCCGCCCGGACACCCCAACCCGAACCTCCCTAACCAGCGCCCGTACGAAGCCCCCGCCTGGTGCCTTCGGCTCTCTGCCCTTATCCCACCCCGGCGCGTGCCCCCCGCCACCGGCCTTGCTGGAACGCACCCAAACTCACGAGCTACCCTGTACCCATACCCATACACCACACCCAAGTCCCACGGCTGCTACCCTGTACCTACCCTGTGGCGGTACCGCTCGCCCGGTAGGCCCCCTAACCCTAACCACTAACCGCCCTATAACTACAGGCCTGGTGCCCTATATCTACAGCGCTTGTGTCCGCTGAACGGCCGCTACCGGGTACGCTACAGGGTAAGCGCGCGGAACACACGCCCCAGACACCCACTAACCCGAAAATCTCGGCTGCCTTATACCCCTCCAGGAAAAATCCACCCCCCTAAAAGGGCGGCAGCTCACCCGGCGGTTTCGCCAGATTTTTCTCAACTTACCCTGTACCGGCCGCCGGGCCCCTTCCCAGGCCCGCGCAGGGGTCGCAGCGGCCCCCTGGGCGGCCGCCTTGCAGGCAGATGCACCGGTGGCACCCCCGCGGGCGGCCAGCCCGACCCCCATATACCCTGCGACCCAACTCGGGTCCAAAACCCGGCTCAAGGGGTTCTGTGTCCCAAACGTAATTTCCGAAAAAAGATTTTGTATGGGAAAAATGAGCCCAAAATGAGTCGTGCGTTTCCCGGCGATCCAGAGGCCGTGCGGGGTCGAGACTAGCCTAACTTGACGCGTAAAAATCGGGCGACCTCCCCGATCCCGTCCGCGATGCCGCTGCGGCCCT
>NW_027117380.1:10000-12500 GCF_038362585.1 Apiospora marii
CCAGGCGCCTTTCGACGCTTGGGTGTGATTTACGGGCCCTAGAAGGAGGCTTCGGCCAACCGCTGCAGGGCAGCGGCCGGCTTAGTGTCTCCCGATGCTCAGCGAATAGGTCTAGCCAACGGCCAGTTATCCACAGAACCGATCGGACGGCCTTCAGCGCGAAAAGTCACCTGAAGGTCCATCGTCCATCCTAGATATGGTTGCTTGTGTACCGCCTAGGGGGGTCGCTAACTATTATGCTCATAAGGGAGAACACGCAATAGAGAGCAGTCAAATATGGAACAGTTGAGAGAAGCAGAGGCTTGGGCGCCGCAATTGCTTGCTTTGCTTGCATTTTCTGCTTCCTCATGTACCCTGCGACCCAAATCGGGTCCAAAACCCGGCTCAGAGGGTTCTGTGTCACGGAAATAATTTCCGAAAAAAGATTTGTATGGGAAAAAATGAGTCGGAACTCATTTCCCATACAAACCATTTTCGGATCTGCACAATTTTTTCGTACTTAGTCGTTTTCGGCCCTCGCGGTTTTTGTGGGCTTACCCTGGAGCGCGCCAGGACACCCACCCCGATAACTCGAGATCCAGGCCTCGCACCGCGACGGCGACGGCGCCATCCTACGCGCCTCTTCGTGGGCTCTCCGCTGGTGTTGAGCTCGTCGTCGTCCACGGCCCGTGGGCCTCGCTGTCGCCGATTTTGTCCCCGCTACCCTGTGCCACAGGGTAGCTACCGGGTAAGCTACAGGGTAGCTACAGGGTAACCCCCCTCGCGGACAAAATCGACCATGCGCCGGCGACGGCGAGGTGCAGGGCGACGGCAGTGTGCCCGGCGGGTGGCCACGGGCGGGACGCATCGAATGCGGGCGGTCTCGTCGCCGCCGAGGGCTTCCTGCGGCCGTCATATTTTTTCGGAGCCCGCGCTCCAGGGTAGCTACCGGGTAACCTACAGGGTAGCTCCAGGGTAACACCTTTGGCACGGGCGGTTGTTTTGCACCAGACACATCCGGCCAGACACACGGGGTGTATTTTTACCGGTCGAATCTGGGCGGCGCTACAGGGTAGCCAGGCCGGCTTGTGCGCCAGGACACCTTGGGCCGTATCTCGGGTAAGAGGGGGCGCAGGGGCACGCCGTGTGGTGCGTTCGGCCGCGTAGGCCGCGCCCGGATGCCTGAAGCGCCCTTCGGGCCCATCGCCGTCGCCGTTCGTGGCGTACGGCGGAAAAAGGCGCTCGCTACAGGGTAGCTACAGGGTAGCCGCGGGGGTCGGACGCCGAAAGTGCGAAAGGCTCGTTAAATCGAGAGGGGAAAGGAAGTGTGCTGCGTACTCGCGCGGTGCTGCTCTACCGATCCATACCAGAAAATCGTCGAAACCCCCCCGGTTTTCGAAAAATGCACTTTTCGTCGGACTTGGTTGGGCATGCTCACACATTTTTGGTTCAACCTACTTATTCAGATTTCGTCCCAGGACACCTTTGTAAGTATTTTTATTCCTTCGAGGGCGACTGCCTCCCCGGGTGGCCCATTCGATAGCCACGGTGCAGGAGGGCCGGCCGGCATCCGTACGGTGCCCGTCGGCCTCGTCGCCGCCGCGTTTTGGCGGCGGGAGCAGATCGTTACAGGGTAGCTACAGGGTAGCTACAGGGTAACCCCCCGACTACTGGATTCGGCATATGGCGACGACGAGGGGGCGTATGCGAGCGCGGAAACGTGCTTTCGGCGCCCGTGGGCCCCCCGCACCCGTAAGACGTGCGTATGGACACCTCCGCCGGCCGTGGGCGCGCGGTTCTCGGAAATAGGTCGTCGCTACAGGGTAGCTACCCTGTAGCCTACCCTGGAGCTTACCCTGTAGCTGCAGGGGAACCCAGCCCGCCCTCGGCCGGTTTTGCTGCCCTGCCCCAAAGGCCACCCGCCCGTTCCAGGGTAACCGCCCGCTTGCCCGCCCGGACACCCCAACCCGAACCTCCCTAACCAGCGCCCGTACGAAGCCCCCGCCTGGTGCCTTCGGCTCTCTGCCCTTATCCCACCCCCGCGCGTGCCCCCCGCCACCGGCCTTGCTGGAACGCACCCAAACTCACGAGCTACCCTGTACCCATACCCATACACCACACCCAAGTCCCACGGCTGCTACCCTGTACCTACCCTGTGGCGGTACCGCTCGCCCGGTAGGCCCCTAACCCTAACCACTAACCGCCCTATAACTACAGGCCTGGTGCCCTATATCTACAGCGCTTGTGTCCGCTGAACGGCCGCTACCGGGTACGCTACAGGGTAAGCGCGCGGAACACACGCCCCAGACACCCACTAACCCGAAAATCTCGGCTGCCTTATACCCCTCCAGAAAAATCCACCCCCCTAAAAGGGCGGCAGCTCACCCGGCGGTTTCGCCAGATTTTTCTCAACTTACCCTGTACCGGCCGCCGGGCCCCTTCCCAGGCCCGCGCAGGGGTCGCAGCGGCCCCCCTGGGCGGCCGCCTTGCAGCAGATGCACCGGTGGCACCCCCGCGGGCG